>NC_137643.1:24619475-24621975 GCF_963383615.2 Lipophrys pholis
CAGTTAATGTGCTGCTGTTCATCAGGGTTCTGCTGAAGAGGCCTGGCCGCTTCGTTAGAAGCTCCTCTTCATCTCTGGAGCTTCACTTTGTCCTGGACGTCACCAGAAACCCCGCGTCTTCTCAAACAGCCACAGTTTGGTTTGACTTCACGTCCACAAATACTCAGGAAAGATTGCGTTTGCAGCGTGGCGTTGATGGGTGGAGCGTGCAGGGACCGCTCCTCGTGCCCATCCCCTCCTGTATCATGTTTCTGATCAAAGTGTGGGAGGATGAAGTTTCTCATAAGGTTCTAGAGGTTGGATTCCTGAGTAATAAAAACACAGTGTGACAATGCCACCTCTTGTTATATGCTTTTAATGTGAAATATCGAGCTGCTTTTTATATATAGTTGGCAACTGTTGTACCCGCTACACCAAAGCAACACTTATTTTATAATTTAGATTTATTTCCATCAGATTTTAAAATAAATGATGTTCTAGAAACGTGTTTAATCAAAATGAAGAATAGGAATAAAAGTAGAGTTTATTTAGTTATAACTATTGTTGTTTACTACACTTCAGAGATTATACAGCTCTAACAATGGAGGTCATTGTGTGTTACACACACACACACACACACACACACACACACACACACACACACACACACACACACACACACGCACACACACGCACACGCGCGCACGCACGCACTCACACACACACACGCACGCACACACACACACACACACACACCCACACACACACACACACACACACACACACACACACACACACACACACACACACACACACACACACACACACACACACACACACCGCACCGTATTCATTTTCCAAGAAACATTAAATCATGTTTCCTCCATGTACGTTGGATTCATGTTCTACCAATACAAACATTTTAATTTGAAAGGAAAGGTAAATCATTAGTGATCAGTTCACAACATTTTCTGCAGAGCTAATCAAAATAACTTATTGTGTTTACTTTAGGTTTTGATTCCTCCTGTTTTATCGAGTTTAAATTGTATCACAAACAAACAAACGAAGAACAAGCAAACAGACAAACCAACAGGTTCCAGTCACAGCTGGTGTGAATTATTAGCCCGAGGAAGAGCGCTGTTATTCATGAGACCATAATGTTTGTATTTGAATCCGTCATGACGCTGGACACGATGGTGGTTTAGTGATGCGGCGCGGCTCTGCCATCGACCAGCTTCCAACAGGAAGTGAATCTACGTTTCATTTGCAACATTTCTGGCTTCAAACAGCAACGAACGCCTCGAATCAGTCATGTAATAACACCTTATTTCACCTGTAATAACACCTTATTTCACCTGTAATAACACATTATTTAACCTGTAATATGTTATTTTTCCATAAAGATCCCCTGATTCAGAATCAGTACAGGAATGTCACACATCTAGAGCAAGAAAGAGAAAATGAAGCAAGTGACACCGAAAAGTAAATATCATGTATTTCATCGTCAGTTCTAAGCTTTCTGTGCAAAACACATTAGAGCTCAACTAGTTTAGATTCAAAGGAACCTGTGTGGGAGAGAAAAGAACAGGATTGGCTGAAATCCGCAGTTTAAATACCACGTTGTATTTTATTTTAAAATCAAACCTCAATCGATGTAAACTGTAAATACCAAGTTATGGTTCATGCAGCATGTGGAATCTAGTGGTCGGTACAGTATCACTGCACGTGATAATTCTTCACCAGTGTCAGTTCAGAAGAAGCACACACGCTGCATTCCAAGTGTTGTTGTTGCAGACTTTGTCCACCAGAGGGCACTGATGGGTTTGTGTTTACGCTGCACAGTGTGACTGCTGCAAACCTTCATTAGGTCGATGATATAGAATCCTGACGGAAACGCGTTCATTTCACAGTAAAACAACGAGGAAAAAGGCTTAAAGATTAAAGAATCCAAATGTCTTAAACTCTGAAATCAACCTTCAATCGATCAGGCTCAGACATGTGCAGATTATCGGGTATTTTATTACCACAGTTTATGATTGATATGATTAATTACATTGTGCACAAATAGAAATTAAGTATTTCCAATCAAACATTATAACAGGTTATTCGTTATAGTTATCAGGATAAATGCTTTTTATGATCTGCATTTCAAACTCTGCAGACCGTCAGCATTTCTTTGAGAGAAAAAGAGAAAAAAATAACAATTGTTCATGAAGTTTGATCCACATATTCAAACTCTTCCTCTTTTACCTCAGCCTTTGTTCCCTCAAGAGAAAACTCACGTTGAGGTCAATAAAAACAAAAGTTTCTGAAAATATGGACTCGTGTGTAAAACCCCTCCTTTAATTGAGGCCGATGGTGAGGTGGGCGGGGCCGACCTTTCACCTCTAATCGCAGCTCCGGCGTGCATCTCGGCCCTCAGATTGATGCTGCAGAACTTGAATGTGACACGTCAAGGTGAGCGGCGCTTCCTGCAGCAGGACCTGCGCCCTTGGTGATCCCGCCTGCGAGCCTGAGCCGG